>NW_027138924.1:0-30337 GCF_035084215.1 Heptranchias perlo | reverse complement strand
TCACCCCTGAATGGCCTAGCTCTAATTTTAAGGTTATACCCCCTTGTTCTGGACTCCCCTCCACCAGAGGAAATAGTTTCTCTCCATCTACCCTATCAAATCCTTTGATCATCTTAAACGCCTCAATAAGATCACCCTAATTAGCAATGGGCTGTTCTCCGCCTCCTACTGCTCCTCCTCCAGCTGATCTTCCTGCTGCCCTTGCGGGGGGGCCTTCCTCTTCCAGCATGTCGACGACCAGGGCTCTGCATCAGGTGACACAGAGCCACCATCCTTGAGATCCCAGCAGGCTGGTTTTGTGGGCACCCCCAGATTAATCCAGGTGCTTGAAGAAGGTCTTTGACGTGCCAGAGTCATACTCAATTGTGTGAACGGGGTCATTTCACCGGGACTCAGCTCTCTCCCTAGGATCTTGCCTGAGGTGTCACGAGCCGCTGGATTATTCTCATCCTTGTGTTCAGATCCCTTCATGGCCTTGCCCCTCTCTATCTCTGTAACCAGCTGCTGCGTTTCCTACATTACAACAGTGAGCACACTTCTAAAAAGTACTTCGCTGGCTGTAAAGCGCTTTGGGGGCGTCCTGAGGTCGTAAAAGGTGCGATATAAATGCAAATTCTTTCTTTCTTTCTAGACTCGAGGCAGCCATGACCTTTGCAGCCATGGGCAATGCGGTGCCTGTGGTGGGCGGTCGATTGGGCTGTAGCAGGAGCCATAACCCAGTGACGGTGCCCAAGGGAAAGCAAAGCTTCTGTGAGCACTGCTCCGTGGTAGTGTCTATTCCGGGTCAGGGGGTACCGCCAAGCGGGTGCTGTGTGCCCCTCTCTCCATTGCTTCCGGGCAGCAAGGGTACGCAGACGTGACCAATGGGAAACCTGTCTGAAATGGGAAGAGGGAGTGGGGGGCAGCAAATGGCACAAAGGCAGATGGGAGAATAGTTGTCAATAGTTAACAAATTAGCGCTGCGAGATATGCCTCTCATGAGCTGTCCTGTTGATCAGGAAAAAGGACGTGTTCATTAAAGACAGGCAGATGGGTTGCTTTGGATTTGCTAGATCTCTCACTTGAATATATACCCGTATTGCCAGTTTTTATTCTGGAATACGGGTGAGGTGCCGAGGCCCACAGTGCAGGACATGATTCAAGTCTTGGACGGACATGGTCTTTATAGAGGCTGGAGCCCTGTTGTGCTGATTGATCAGTTGCCAACACCTTCAGTGTAATACAGAGCCTTGCATGCAGCTCAGGGATTTGAGATCCTGCCAGGAATGACTGGGGGGCATCAGAGGTTTGGGCAAGACTTGAAGAGATTGCATCATAAAGCGGTTACACTAATTAAATAGTTACAATCTGTGCCATAAAATAAAATGCATTTGGAGGATGGCATCAGTCCTACAGCTCATCATTTTCGCACAAGTGAGTCATTCCCTGTGTAATGTACATGTATAGGAACTGACACTAAGACACACACAGGCCGTACAGTACCAGACGGGAGTGAATCATTTCCTTTTACCCACTGTGTACTGTACATGTACAGGAGCTGACACTGAGACACACACAGGCCGTACAGTACCAGACGGGAGTGAATCGTTCCCTTTTACCCACTGTGTACTATACATGTACAGGAGACACTGAGACACACACGGGCCGTATGGTACCAGACGGGAGTGAATCGTTACTTTTTAATCTGCTGTGTACTGTACATGTACAGGAGCTGACACTGAGACACACACGGGCTGTACAGTACCAGATGGGAGTGAATTGTTCCCTTTTACCCACTGTGTAATGTACATGTGCAGGAGCTGACACTATGACACACACGGGCCGTACAGTACCAGACGGGACTGAATCGTTCCCTTTTACTCACTGTGTAATGTACATGTGAAGGAGCAGACACTGAGACACACACGGGCCGTACAGTACCAGACGGGAGTGAATCGTTCCCTTTTACCCACTGTGTAATGTACATGTACAGGAGCTGCCACTATGACACATACAGGCCGTACAGTACCAGACGGGAGTGAATCGTTCCCTTTTACCCACTGTGTATTGTACGTGTGCAGGAGCTGACACTATGACACACACGAGCCGTACAGTACCAGACAGGAGTGAATCATTCCCTTTTACCCACTGTGTAATGTACATATACAGGAGCTGCCACTGAGTCACATGTGTAAACAATTTTACAACACCAAGTTATAGACCAGCAATTTTATTTTAAATTCACAAGCTTTCGGAGGCTTCCTCCTTCCTCAGGTGAACGTTCTTGTGAATTTAAAATAAAATTGCTGGACTATAACTTGGTGTTGTAAAATTGTTTACAATTGTCAACCCCAGTCCATCACCGGCATCTCCACATCATGAGTCACATGTGAGCTGATTGAATAATGAAAGACTGCTTGTTTACTGTGACAGCATTTACCTGCGTTGAGGGCTGGGTTCCAGTTACTGAGATTGTCAGGACTCTGCTGCCCTCTACTGCTTGCAATTCAGTCAGGTCCCCAAGTTTTTTTATGAAGCCAGGGAAGAATCGTTTCCTCCGCAGTGCCCCAATATCAGGCCCAACATCAGCTGGAGGGCAAGTGAGCGACCTAAATCTGGTCTTCAGCGAAGCTGCTGTGAACGCACCACTTGGGACCGGCCAGGAGATGGAGGGGAAACCAGGAGAGAATCATCAACAGGTGTTTGGTCTCGAGCGCTCGAAAATGATAATATTCCATGGACTGAATCGATCCCGACCCAGGTCTGCCAGCGATTCAGACCTTAGAGAGGACTGTTCCAAGCAGCTATTGACAAGTTTATGCATTAACATGCACAAATGTTCAAATCTAGCACTTTGGGATGTGCTATGGTGGGTAAAAGGAGCTTTATAAAAATCATAAATAATAGGAGCAGGAGTAGGCCATCCGGCCCCTCGAGCCTACTCCACCATTCAATCAGATCACGGCTGATCTTCGATCTCAACTCCACTTTCCCGCCCGATCCCCATATCCCTTGATTCCCCTAGTGTCCAAAAACCTATCGATCTGTCTTGAATGTACTCAACGACTCAGCATCCACAGCCCTCTGGGGTATAGAATTCCAAAGATTCACAACCCTCTGAGTGAAGAAAGTTCTCCTCATCTCAGTCTTAAATGGCCGAACCCTCATCCTAAGGCGTGCATTTATAAAGCGCCTTTCACAACCTCTGGCCGTTCCAAAGCGCTCCACTGCACCAGAGGCGGTCGATGCCTCCCTGCCAGTATCTCTTACCCAAATTAGACAGGCGTACCTACCTGGCAATGAGCTGCGGAAATGGATACACAGGCTCCGCGGCAGCAGGAAGTTGAGTCAGCTCTGCCATCTGCTGCAAGGACCCCTGCAGCTAAGACACGCAATACAGCTGGCACTGCTAGTGGCAGTAATAGTTTGCTGCACCCTACGTCTTCTCCCTCTGGCTCCTGCCAGGCATGTGGCGACGCTGTCCTATGCAGAGAATGCCCTGGAGGAACAGGAGGAGGCCATACATCCCCCTGAGCCTGTTCTGCCATTCCATTAGATCTGTATCTTAACTCCATCCACCCGCCTTGGTTCCACAACCCTTAAAGGAGAAAGCCGAGCCAACCTCCATGCTACCACCTCACTCTGTGCCTCCTGCCCCTCTCCAGCCATCAACTGGGACTTCAAGCATTGCAGAGTAACTTAATCTCAGACAGCGGTGAGGGGCTCTACATTTGGCCCCTGGGCTAAGGAGGGCAAGATAGAAGCTAGCAAAGAACAGAAAGCAGGAAGAGAGGCCGCAATATAGCCATGGACAGGAGGCCGATAGGCTGGACGAGTGATATGCAACAGCACCACTTAGTGGGGGGAGGCCTGTCATTACAATGTGACAGGCAAATGTTGACATGTGATTTTTGCATTCGAAATGCTAACTTAAAAGTGCTGCTCAAAATGTTTATCAGATGAAGTAAGGCAAATGTGTACAGGAGATGCACACCATACACAAAACTTTTATTATATTCTCAAGAAAGAACTTGTATTCACATAGCAATTTTCACGTCCTCAGGATGTTCCAAAGCACTTCACCGCCAAATAAATACTTTTTGAAGTGTGGTAATGTAGGAAATGTGGCAGCCAATTTGTGCACAGCAAGATCCCACAAACAGCAATGAAATAAATGGCCAGATAATCTGTTTTAGTGATGTTGGTTGAAGGATAAATATTGGCACAGGACCCTGCTCTTCTTCCAATAGTGGCCGTGGGATCTTTTACGTCCACCTGAGAGGGGCAGACGGGGCCTCAGTTTGACGTCTCATCTGAAAGACAGCACCTCCGACAGTGCAGCACTCCCTCAGTACTGGCACTGGGAGTGTCGGCTTAGATTGTGGGGCTCAAGTGGGGCGGAGTTGAACTCACAGGCGAGAGAGTGATACCGACTGAGCCAAGCTGACAGTCAGCTGAAAACTCTATTTTGTAACAGAAACAAAAAATGCTAGAAATACACCGCGGGACTGCGGATGCCCGGTTAACATAAAATATATTTCCAGCACTTTTATTTCAGATTTGAAGATGTATTTTTATTTGTTCAGTATTTTGTGTCAGGCCTTCCCAGAAGAATGCAGCTTTTGAATTAAAAAGGATTTTTTTAAAAAAAATTTGCATCCAACGATTTTTCAGTAGGGCAAAAAAAAATAAGTGACCTCTCCTTTAAGAAGAAGTTATCTCTCGCATACAAAATAATACAGGGGATTTTATTTTCTCGCCTTCGCTGTTTTATGTTTTGGATCGTCACAAAGACGAATAAAAAAGAGGTTTTGTGAGAGAACATGAGGTGAAATGTGACCCGAAGGCCCCCAGATCTCCGCGATTGCCCCTCTCACCTTCTCCGTGGATCTGACTTCGTGGCATCTATGGAGGCGGGACGACGACGACGACGACGGAACCCCACTGCGCCTGCGCCGTTCTCGCAGGGGCCCGGATCAACCTAACTTGACGCCGGCGCGCCGACCTGATGGACGTCGGTTCTGACCAATCGGAGGGCGCGCTGGCGCCGATGGGCGGGACCGGGAGCGCGGCCAGGTTAGGTTGAGCGGGCACGGGGCCGGCGGCTGCTGGTTGTGAGGGGAGACGCGGCCTACGCGGAGCCTGGCGGGGGGAAAAGGCTCCGACTACACGGCGCGCCAGCGGTATTGTTTGGCCGATTTAATCCGATTAGAATCGCCGTCCGCAGCCATGGCTCACCATGTTAGCTTTCGGCAACGTAAGTGTCGCTGCTCCCGGTCCCGGCGCTGTTTAATAATCCCCCCCCCCCCCAGCCCGGGCTGAGGGGCATCGAGGGTATTTATTCAACGCCTTTCACGACGTCCCAAAGCGATTTACAGCCAATAAAGTATTTTTCGAAGTTGTAACGTAGGGAAACCCGGCAGCCAATTTGCGCACAGCAAGATCCCACAAACAGCAGGGTTGAGGTCGCAATCAGAACAGCCATGATCTTATCAAATGGCAGAACAGACTCGAGGGGCCGAATGGCCTATACCTGCTCTTAATTCGTATGTTCGTAATGTGATAATAACCTGTTTTTTTAGTGATGTTGGTTGAGGGATAAATATTGACCCCAGGGCACCGGGGAGAACTCCCCCCTGCTCTTCTTCCAATAGTGGCCGTGGGATCTTTTACGTCCACCGGAGAGGGGCAGATGGGGGTCTCGGTTTAACGTCTCATCCGAAAGACGGCACCTCCGACAGTGCAGCACTCCCTTAGTACTGGCACTGGGAGCGTCAGTCTAGATTATGGGCTCGAGTCTCTGGAGTGGGGCTCGCACCAACGACCTTCTGACTCAGAGCGAGATACCGACCGCGCCAAACCTGACACTGGCTGAAGTATAAATTCAAATGCCTCTCAACGGCAACGAAGGATTAGAAGAGTTGTGGTCGCAATCAGATCAGCCATGATCTTATCAAATGGCAGAGCAGGCTCGAGGGGCCGAATGGCCTACACCTGCTCTTAATTCGTATGTTTGTAATGTGATAATGAGCTGATAACCTGTTTTTTAGTGATGTTGGTTGAGGGATAAATATTGGCCCAGGACACCGGGGAGAACTCCCCCTGCTCTTCTTCCAGTAGTGGCCGTGGGATCCCTTACGTCCACCCGAGAGGGGCAGACGGGGCCTTGGTTTAACATTTCATCTGAAAGACGGCACCTCCGACAGTGCAGCACTCCCTCAGTACTGGCGCTGGAAGTGTCGGCCTGGATTATGGGGCTCAAGTCTCCGGAGTGGGGCTCGAACCCACGACCTTCTGATTCCAGGACGAGAGAGCTACCAGCGAACCAAGGCTGACATCTTGGGCAGGGGAGGACGGCGGTAGCGCATCAGGGGGCAATCTGGAGACATCGTGGGGGAGACAGGGTGTGATAACATCTCCAGAGCGGCGTTTACGATTGAGATCGACACTGCAGGGGGCGGGGGAGGGAGAGAAACAGCCAAATTCAATTAGCTGCCGCCTGTTACCTAGCAATATTTGGACATTCGGAACGTTCTTTGTGTGTTGAATGAAAGGAAAATGCTTTGTATTTGTGTAGCACCACATCACATCTCTCAGAAAGGTCCCAAAGTGCTTTAATGACACAACTTGCATTTATATAGCGGCTTTAATGTAGTGAAACGTCCCAAGGCACTTCACAGGAGCAATTATCAAATAAAATTCGATGCCGAGCCACATAAGGAGATATTGGGACAGGTAACCAATAGCTTGGCCAAAGAGGTGGGTTTTAAGGAGGATCTTCAAGAAGGAGAGAGCAGTACACAGGTTTCGGGAGGCAATTCCATGTGGCCATGCCTTCAGCTGCCTTGGTTCATAGCATCGACCGGCCATCTATGACTGTGCTGTATGACTTCATTCTGACCTAACCAGGTTAACCGAGGACAACCTGTGGTAACCTCCCCTCCGGATTCCCTGACCTCAATTCCGATCTTCAGTGCACGGTTTACGGAAGCTTTGTCTCTGAGACTGGTAACCTGTTCAAAGAACGCCTGGCGGCGACAGTTCACGATGACTTCAGCCCCCTCGTGTCTGGTTCTTGTTACATCTGTGTAGCGAGTGTTAATACATTGAGGTGCAGGGTCATAGGGCCTGTGATTTGTTGCCGGAATTTCAGGATAGTTAGCAGGATTCAAAAGAGAAAAGAACCACTCAGCCTGGCGCTGTACTAGAATCTTACAGCGCAGAAGGGGGCCTTTCAGCCCATTGTGCCTGTGCCGGCTCTTTGAAAGAGTTAAAGAATTAGTCCCACTCCCCTGCTTTTTCCCTGTTGCCCTGCAAATTTCTCCTTTTCAAGTATATATCCAATTCCCTTCCACTACCCTTTCAGGCAGTGCATCCCAGATCATAACATTGCTGTCTAGTGGCTAATTCTTGTTTGTACAGTTCCACGTAAGCAATAACATGAGTTAAGTTGCCCAGACAGCACCCCGGAGGGAGGGTTATCCGAGAGCAGAAAAGGTTATTTTGGCTGTGAAGCATTCAGTGTTGGTGTTGTTTCTCACAAGGGAGTATAAGAAATACTTAGAGATGATGGCTCATGTTTAAACACGTGTTTAGTTTAAAGGGAATGTGCATTCTACTGAATTGCCCCTTGGCTGTTCAATGTTATAAAGGGAGATATTTACCTATACCTTTTAATAGCCCCAGGTTACCATGTCAAGGTCCTGGATAGTCTTGCGAGCAGGTGTTTTGAACAGAGCTCCCCCTTATCTGGCACAATGTTCTGTTCCAGTAACTTTATGAATGGGCAGCACACAGACCCCATTGATTATGTCAGTGGAATATCCCACACAGGGATTTCTATACACAGCAGGTCCAAAATATAAAATACTGCAACAAGAGACAAACTGGGAGGCAGGCAGGAGCAGGAAATATCTCTAGCATTTGATGATGTGGGTAATATACTTTGCCTTTTCGTATAAGCTGAAATTTTTCCATTCCAAGATCAAGAGGGCAAACTCCAGCTTTGATCTGTTCTAAGAGTCAAAGTAGGATTAATTGCTGATTTGAAAATTTATCCAGGATACATCTAATGAACCACGTTGGAAAAAGTAAATCCAGGGAACACTACTCCAAGTTGAACCTGATGTGGTGATTTGTTCATTTCGGATCTGCATCCTGTGGGGGGGTGGGGGGGTGCATAGAGTGGAATCCAGATACTACGCCCCCACATAACCTCCCAACCAAGTAAGTGGGTGAAGGGCAAGAGAAACTACCAGTTATCAAGTAACTCCTGGAAATTACAGAGCATAACTGTCCGAGAGCAGGGAACTGCTCTTGCTTGTGTTATAGAGAGATATATAGAGAGAGAGAGAGAGCGCACGTTGAATAATGCTTTAGACATGCTGTGATAACAACACCTTGCATTTATACAGCGCATTTATAACCTAGTAAAACGTCCCAAGGTGCTTCACAGCAGCGATTATCCAACAAAATTTGACACCGAGCCGCATAAGGTGATATTAGGACAGGTGACCAAAAGCTTGGTCAAAGAGGTAGGTTTTAAGGAGCCTCTTAAAGGAGGAGAGAGAGTCGGAGAGGTTTAGGGAGGGAATTCCCGAGCTCAGGGCCCAGGCGGCTGAAGGCATAGCCGCCAATGGTGGAGCGATGAAAATCGGGGAATGCGCAAGAGGCCAGAATTGGAGGAGCGCAGAGATCTCGGAGGGTTGTCGGAGGTTACAGAGATAGGGAGGGGGCGAGGCCCTGGAGGAATTTGAACACAAGGATGAGAATTTACTTACTTATGTCTGATTTCCGTGATGCAGTTCTCTCACTGACCAGCAACCTGTGCATTGCTTCCTAGCTCCCAAACAGAGAGTGCGAGGTCCCAACGCCAATCCGATGGACCCCAACCAACTCTTCGACGACACGAGCGCCTCGCTGCCCCCCCAGCCCGCCAGCTACACTGTCCAAGGAATCGACATGGGGCTTCCAATCAACAACTTCCTCAGCGAGCCTGTGGCTAATGTTGCCATGGCCTATGGCACGACAATAGCCACCCAAGGAAAAGACATCGTCGACAGAGAGGTAGGTGCCTGTGTGTTGGGGGCAGTGGGGTTTGTTGTGGCGGTGGGGGTCTGTGGTTATGGAGTATGTGAATTACATTGTGCTCTTGATAGTATAGTCCCCACCATTTAAAACGTCTACCTTTAAAACGGGCAGTTGCTTATATCAGCCAAAAGGCGATAACAATAATCATTTGCCTTAACATCAGTTTCAAAGTTGCTGGTTGCAGCTCTTAAGTGCTCTGTGAATTTTGGGCACAAACAGTTGTGCTTACTCACTAGTTTGCACCTTGTTACGGTGCACTGAATGCAAGAACAAAAATAAGTAAATAACATCTTGTTAATGTTCAGATACCTTCTGTGTACTTAAGCCCTTCTAATCCCCTCTAAGTGATGCAGGTTTTGTACCAAGCACTGACTGCAGTATAAGTAAAGCTGCAGGTCAGAGTGCATCTGGAAACAACTCGGTGAAAGGTCACCATACAGAAGGAACACTCTTGTTATATATATATATATCTATATATATATATCTATATATATATATATATATATATATATATATAAAACTAGTAGAGTACTGTAATCGCTCTACCATGTTATACCGGCCATTGCGTAGAGCAGGCAAGTCACGTTTGCTCAAATGCGCCTGCTATAATCGATGGGGACAGTATGGCCATCCATCACACTGTCCTTTCACCTCTTGACACTTGGGGTTGAATCCTAATGTGACAAAAATCTCGTTTATCTGCTGACTGGAGAGATCCTGAAGTTTGATGTGGAGGATGCGTGGCCTCCTCCCGTTGAAAACAGTTGCCTGGTGCTTGAGAGCGGCCCCCAGGGGTGACCCTTGTTTCTGTCACTGCCCCCTCCCTTCCTGCCATGGTGGGAGGCCAGCAGCTTCCCAGAGCAACAAGGCTGAGATCAGGAGCTCAATCTTGGCGTGACATGCAGTCCTCCAGTTCACTTCTCCACTGTGACAACCCAACCCACCCCAAAGTAATCTGTAATTCCTAAACTTAGAGATGCATACATTTACTTCTGATACAGTGGTTATGAATGGTGGGGGTAGCTAGTATAGTGTCCATCACAAGCAGCAAAACACACACACACACACACACACACACACACACTAGATGTCCCCCATTAAGTCCACATCAGCACACTTTCCAGCATGGCTCATTTTAATAGTGATCAGAACCCTTGAAATAAGCTTGAGAACTAGGAAAAAATGAGGCATTGGTTTAATGTTTTTTATTTGTATTACACAGCCCACTATATTATAGTGATCATGGGATTACTGGTATAGGCAGATACTCACGGGAGGACCCATCAGGAAGAGTTGTAAGCACGTACTTCTAATCTGTTTACGCTGGTCGAAGCACGAAGTTCAAGTCCCCTGAGCTTTTGTGCATTGTCCCATTTATAGTGTTAGTAACGTCGTGATAACATGTCAACACGTTCTGATTATTTTTAATTGATACGTAACATGTTAACCCATTAAAGTCATCTTGTAAATAGTGTAATCCTCTTTCATGTGCCTGTGCCACACTATCATTGCTTTTCTCATGGTTTGTAACCTTACTATCTCATCTTTCCTCACACCTTCTCTGTTAATCTAGTGGATTCAGTAAGTCGTCTGCTGCCTGCATGACTCGGTGCCAAGAACACCCCATGTCTGTCCTTGCTGATTATTAGTCCATTAATGTTTGTTCACAGGTTCTAATCTTGGCCTGAATATAACCTTTTAGAACCTGCTTATGTTGTTGATTCTTAGTTTCAATATGTGTAAGTGTCTTTAATATTGAGAAATATTTAATAAAGTTATTAGAATGATTAGGGTCTCTCCTACCTGTCTACAGTAGTTTGCTACCATGTCATGTGAAGCATTTACCCACACGGGTTGGGGGGGGGAGAGAGAGAGAGAGAGATGTCTCCCACGAGGAGGTAGATACTGGGATTGTAGAACCACCAGAAGGAAGTGTGGAACAGTTGTTGGGGGTTATTATTCAGAGAGAGATGGGTCTGAAGAAATTACGCAAACTTAAGGCAGACAGATCACTGGGTCCTCATATGTTTACAGCAGACGATCCTGAGAGAAGCAAGAAATAGCAGCGACTCTGACCCAGTTTCCGAAATTCTGTGAATATGAAAATTGCGGCAGAGGACAGGAGGGGCAGCAAATGGGATTCCCTCTTCAAACCAGGGGACAGGGAAATTCTACGCCAGTTAGTCTTCCGTTGTTGGTAAATTCCTGGAGGTTATAATACAGGATGGAATTACCGAGGCCACTATTGGAAGAAGAGCAGGGGAGTTCTCCCCGGCGCCATGAGCTAACAAGGGCAGTCAGCACGGATATTAAAAGGCCTGAGCAACCTTAGAGGTCTTTGAAGGAATAACATAGAGGATAGATGAAGGCTATGATTTACATGGATTTAAAAAAAAACCTTTTGATAAGGTGCCATACAAGAGACTTGCGACAACGATAATGACGCATGGAGTTAAGGGGAATGTGGCCACGTTTTTAAAAATTCATTTTCTAGATGTGGGCATTGCTGGCGAGGCCGGCATTTATTGCCCATCCCTAGTTGCCCCTTGAGAAGGTGGTGGTGAACCGCTGCAGTCCGTGTGGTGAAGGTGCTCCCACAGCGCTGTTAGGAAGGGATTTCTAGGATTTTGACCCAGCAGCGATGAAGGAACTGCCGATATATTTCCAAGTCGGGATGGTGTGTGACTTGGAGGGGAACTTGGAGGTGATGGTGTTCCCATGCACCTTCTGCCCTTGTCCTTCTAGGTTGGGGAGATGCTGCCGAAGAAGCCTTGGCTCAGGCCTCTCTGTTTTGCCAGACTAACCGCGTGCTCCATCTTCCCTCTGACAGCTGAACAGGTTTGTGTCCGTCAACAAGCTGAAGTATTTCTTCACGGTCGACACCAGATACGTCATCAAGAAGCTGGCGCTGCTCGTGTTCCCGTACACGCATCAGGTACCGATCAGCCCTGGGGCTTTGGGCAGGATATACTTAACATAACCCAGAACGGTATTCTTTCACCTCCCGGATCCGAGTATGAATCCAGCCCAGGGCGATGGGCTGAGTCCCTCTGCTGGCTGTAAGATTTCAAAGCAAAGTCTGTCTGGCTGTTTTAATCCCGCTCTGAGTGAGCAGGGGCCCACGGAGTAGCTTGGCACTAAATTGTCCGTCTCTCGGAGAGACAGCAGGTTGGGGCTCTGAGGCTCAGATGAAAGCACCTTGTTGGGGTACAGTCAGGGGAATCTTTACACCGACCTGGGAGGTCCTCATGCAGACACTAGGGGCAAAAGGTTTTTTAAAAAAAGTAATCCTTCTTTGCCGTTGAGAGGCATTTGAATTTATACTTCAGCCAGTGTCAGCTTTGGCGCGGTCGGTATCTTGCACTCGCCTCTGAGCCAGAAGGTCGTGGGTTCGAGCCCCACTCTAGAGACTTGAGCCCCATAATCTAGGCTGACACTCCCAGTGCCATTACTGAGGGAGTGCTGCACTGTCGGAGGTGCCGTCTTTCGGATGAGACGTTAAACCGAGGCCCCATCTGCCCCTCTCAGGTGGATGTAAAAGATCCCATGGCCACTATTGGAAGAAGAGCAGGGGGAGTTCTCCCCGGTGTCCTGGGCTAATATTTATCCCTCAACCAACATCATTAAAACAGATGACCTGGTCATTATCACATTGCTGTTTGTGGGATCTTGCTGTGCGCAAATTGGCTGCCGCTTTTCCTACATTACAACAGTGACTATACTTCAAAAGTACTTCATTGGCTGTAAAGCGCTTTGGGATGCTCTGAGGTCATGAAAGGAGCTCTAGAAATGCAAGTTCTTCTTTCTAAATAGCATCTTTTACAACCTTGGTGCTTCACAGCCAATGAATTATTTCTGTTACGCAGGCAAACGCAGCAGCCAGTTTGCACACGTTAAGGCCCCACAAACAGCAGTAAGAAACGCGACCAGCGGCGTGGTATCCCTTATGCCCGCCTGAGAGGGCAGATGGGGCCACATCTGAAAGACGGCACCTCGGACAGCGCAGCGCTCCCTCGGTACTGCTCTGCAGGGTCAACCAAGACTATGGGCTCGTGTCTATCAAGTGGGGCTCGAACCCGCGACCTCCGACCCCCGACCCAGAGCAGAGAGTGCTACCGCTGAGCCCAGCTGGCCAATAACCTCATCAAATCAAATATGTCTTGTACAATGAAGCTGGATCATCGGTAGGAATGAAATCATTTTTCCAGAGTGTTCTTAATGCTTCAGTGCCAAGCAGATTCCCAGTTCCACTCAGGTACAGGGCCTCAGGCCTGGCACGGTTTGACGCTTGTTTCTTAAGCCTGCTTGGGATGAATAAACCGAGCGTATATATTTTTAGCACAGTAACGGAAGAGGGTCTCCCAGGTCAGGCACAACACGGGCTGGGGCAGAGTGTAAATTTTACTACCGGCAGCTCAGGCCTGTAGGGTTCTGATCCACACTGAGCTGAAGCTGCTGCCCTTCCTGTGGTGGGGTAGGGTCGTGCTCCCACTCCTGGGTGCTCCCTCTTTACTCCTGGAAGCCAGCTACCGGGCTATAACGTCACCACGAAGCTTGAATCGGAAACTCCAGTGCTCAGATTCTCACTCAAAAATTTTTTTTATGTCTCGTCTTAGAACTGGGAGCTTGGGTACCGCGCAGACTCACGCTTGACCCCGCGAGAGGATTTCCACGCAAACGCTCCGGACCTGTACATTCCAAGTGAGTGTGTAATGTGGTGTTTCTCAGTGCCAGTCGTAACGCTGAGATTTATTACCCCACCAGTGTGAAAGAAAGACAGAACTTGCATTTCTATAGCACCTTTCGCGACCTCAGGACATCCCAAAGTATCTCACAGCCAATGCACTACTTTTGAAGTGTAGTCTCTGTTGTAATGTAGGAAATGCAGCAGCCAATTTTGCGCACAGCAAGATCCCTCAAACAGCAATTGACAACAGTCAATCTGGTAATGACCAGATAATCTGTTTGTGATGTTGGTTGAGGGATAAATATTGGCCCAGCACACCGGGGAGAACTCTTCTCCCAATAGTGGCTGTGGGATCTTTTACGTCCACCTGAGAGGGCAGACGGGGCCTCATCTGAAAGACGGCACCTCCGACAGTGCAGCGCTCCCTCAGTACTGGCACTGGGATTGTCAGCCTGGATTATGAGGCTCCATTGCCTGGAGTGGGGTTCGAACCTACGACCTGCTGACTGCGAGGCGAGAGTGCTGCTCACTGAGCCAAGGCTGACACCAGTGTGTTGGATAGCGAGCATTCAATGAGCAGCAGCTTCACAGCACGCTCTGTACGACCTCGGGTCGAACTGGAGGAAAGTAAACACTTTTTGCTGCCACCGAACAATTTTGTTTAGTCAGGAAATTCGAGGTGTATCCATTTTACCCGTTTTCCTGTCCCCGCTCCATGATTTAATTGCTTAATTTTTAGCCCCCTCGACACTGAGCAATACAGAGCAGGGACAGTCTCAGACACCATCCTTGGTCTTTATTGATTTCAGCTGTAGGGACATTAAAGCTGGCCATAGCACCCCAGCTAGGGAGAGGAAAATCAGCCGGGGTTCTCCGCCCAAACCGCTACCCAGTGACCACGGCTGGAAAACGCATGTTGGACGAGAGCAAGATCAGGCTCACGCTTCCCTGATGCCTCTGATAGTCGAATAGCTCGCTGCCACTCATTGTCTGGGCTCGCACGTGGAAATGGCCGTTGCGGTGAGGCGCTGGACTGCGCCCTGCACCCACGGAGCGGTAACCCTGACAGAGTCGGCAGCTTCAGGTGAGGTGCAAAACCTAGTGACTCTTTCCCTTTAAAATGCTGCAGTTTGGGAGGGCAGCGTGCTGGCGCAGCGTCAGTGCGGTAGTGCGCGGTGTCACGGGATGTGGATATACATCTGCAAACTCTCATGCCATTGGAATTCAGATTCTCGGCCGAGCGTTTGTAGGGAGACTAAGCAATAGTCCGCTGCTTTGCTGTACAGTTGTGGGGAGCAGCCAAAGGGAGAGTCGTCCCTTGTCACGAGCCTCTTGGCGGTTTTTAGAGTGCCATATAGAGTCCTGGGAGCCACTCCGCTGCCCTCCTTCGTGGCATGTGGGGGGAGACTCCGTAAGGGAAAGGGCGGAAGGTATCTTAAAAGAGCTTTAAAATGATTGAAAGTTCGAAGTTCCGTAAATCACCCCGGGGTCGAGCCAATATCCTTGTTCCTGTAATTGGCTCGTGCAGTTATCACAAGCCCACTCGTTCTCCTAGCCTTCAGTTAGCTGAGGAATTTAAACTCTTATCAGAGATGCATTTAAGGGGAAGCTAGATAAACACACGAGGGAGAAAGGAATAGAAGGTGAGGGTGTTAGAGTGAGATGAAGTAGGGAGGGCGGAGGCTCGTGTGGAATGTAAACACGGGCATAGAGCAGTTGGGCTGAATGTTCTGTTTCTGTGCTTACATTCTATGTAATATGTTACGTAGGCTACAGATATGAGTCAGATGTATTAAAAGTAAAGGTGAAGCAGTAGTGAATAGAGCAGATTTCACTCGATCACAGGACCTGCACCCCACCTCCTCGAGTATAAAAATAACAAAGGACCCAACGCTTCACCTGCTTCAGTAATACTGGACATGGACCTGCGCCCGCAAGGTAGCTTGTATTTGAGGGTCTGTCCAATCACCACAGAGTCTTTAGGAGTCTGGAGGGACCCTGAACGACTGGAAGGAGAGAGCTAAGTGTATCTCCCTGCCTGGACAAGGAGCTGTCAGTCAATCCCTCACTCCCTGAAGACACCATGCAGACTGAGTTACCGCGAGTTCAAGTTTCACCGGGCTTTTCCAACAACAGGTCTGGCTTTAGCCTGACAGCCTCATAATAGGTGCTGGACGCAAAGACAGTCGTACCTGATTCCAAACACCTTTACCTTAATTGACTACCTTCAGAACAAAGCAAGTATCCTGTCTATACAATTAATTTTAATTAATGAATAAGATTTCTTCGCAGGCACAAATAACCTCTGGAAATTTTATGTAGATATAACTATTCCTCAGTGCCTCCACGTTTCTTGTGTGTTTTCTGTAATTCCGAATCCAGTGCGAGCCTTGTCCATTCGAAGGGTTACTACATTCCACATAGGGTTAGATATGTTTTCTGTTCAAAGTGGTCGAAATGCAGTGTATCTCTTTCTATATATTAAAAAAAACTATATAGTATTAAAAGATCTTGCATTAGGTGTGCACGTCCTGAACACACAACTTACTTCCTCTTGTCACAATCTTGGTCACGTTTTTCTGTCAACATCTCCCATTGTAAATTGCTATGTCAACATTTCCCATCCAGTTTTCCTATGTCAGCTGTCACGGTGTCATTACAGGTTCTGGCCACTAGTCGGCTCTGTGGAGCGAGTGTCCGAAGTGTGTCTCCCAACTGCGCCACCATCTTTTATACAAAAAAAAACTTTATGTTCATCAGCTGACTGGAGAATGGAACTGGCAGTTCACTTGTATGCCATATATAAAATTCTAAGACTGGTCGAACAGATTTCTGATCAGTCACGTGTATGACTAAACCCGATAACAGTAGAATATCAGGACCAAGTGCTGAGTCACAATGCTGTAAAGCACACTAGCAGTTATGGCCATAAATCCGCAGAAGCAGCACTTGTCGTTGCGTGAGCTTAGAGCTCATTCCTGTGCCATCCTGTAGTGTCGCATCTAATTTCAGACCAGAGTCGCACTGTTTAATTTAGTTCATGAAATGTGCTGTTTTCTCACCGCTGTACCCGAGAACCCCCACCTCGTAGGAAACTCAGTCAGCCAGCGTCGCTGTGCAAGCAGCAGCTCCCTCAATGGGGAGGAGGTGCAGCCTTCTGTTCCTCCTCCCCAGGCAGCGTGCCTGACTTGCATTTCACGGTGTCCACAAGTAACCCAGTGGTGTGCACTAGGAGCAGTCTGACAGGGTCCAGTTCCCTGGAACTCTGCCTCCCAGAGTGATTAAGGAAATTAAGTTCACGTGTGGTTCTAGATCAGGAGCTGACTGCTGTCTTTGGTTTTCTATTTCAGCCATGGCATTCATTACGTACATCCTATTGGCAGGGGTGGCACTGGGCATTCAACAGAGGTTAGTATTACACTGTGCCATGAGGTTAATGTTACACTGTGCCAGCAGAGGGTAGCATTGCATTGTGCCAGCAGAGGGTAGCATTGCACTGTGCCAGCAGAGGGTAGCTTTGCACTGTGCCAGCAGAGGGTAGCTTTGCACTGTGCCAGCAGAGGGTAGCTTTGCACTGTGCCAGCAGAGGGTAGCTTTGCACTGTGCCAGCAGAGGGTAGCTTTGCACTGTGCCAGCAGAGGGTAGCTTTGCACTGTGCCAGCAGAGGGTAGCTTTGCACTGTGCCAGCAGAGGGTAGCTTTGCACTGTGCCAGCAGAGGGTAGCTTTGCACTGTGCCAGCAGCCCTTTCTAATGTATTGAAATTACTTGAAACATTGCCATGAGGTTTATGTATTTTAAAACGTGATTTATAACTCAGGTACACGCTGATTGTTAGCAGGAAAAGCTCATTCGGCCCAACAAGACTATCTCTTTTGCACAGAACACCCATCTTCTCACCATACCCCTCCATCCCCTATCTCTCCAGAAACCCATTCAACAATCTGATGATCCCATCTCTACCGACTGCTTTAATGCCCATCTCTGTCAGTTTATCATGGCAATCTGTTGCCCTTTAGGTGAAAGTGCTCCCCTTGATTTCCCTCCTCATTTAGTGATCTCTGTTAAACATTAGTTTGATTTGATGCGGATAAATGAATGCAGCAGCTCCGTAAACATCAGGTGACGACAATGGAGGGGATTGGGTCCATTGGGATTCTGTACAATGGGAGTGAATGGGAAGGGGTTTGGTCCATTGGGATTCTGTACAATGGGAGTGAATGGGAAGGGGTTTGGTCCATTGGGATTCTGTTCAATGGGAGTGAATGGGAAGGGGTTTGGTCCATTGGGATTCTGTACAATGGGAGTGAATGGGAAGGGGTTTGGTCCATTGGGATTCTGTACAATGAGAGTGAATGGGAAGGGGTTTGGTCCATTGGGATTCTGTACAATGGGAGTGAATGGGAAGGGGTTTGGTCCATTGGGATTCTGTACAATGGGAGTGAATGGGAAGGGGTTTGGTCCATTGGGATTCTGTACAATGGGAGTGAATGCTATATCCAATAGAGATGTGTTTATCTGATGCTAGCTGTTAATGGAGCCTGACTATTTGTGTTTCAGGTTCTCTCCCGAGATGCTGGGTATGTGTGCCAGTACTGCTCTAGTATGGGTCATTATTGAGGTTTTGGCCCTCGTCCTTGCACTGTACCTGATATCAGTGCACACCGACCTCACTACGTTTGACCTAATTGCCTACTGTGGATATAAGTATGTGGCGTAAGTACCAGCGAGAGCAGGAAATGGCCTGCTCCACACTCTGTTAACTTCTCACACAGACTAGGGTGCGGTGCCGGATGAGATGAAATGGGAAGGGTGTAGGGCATTGGTATCATGGCACCATGCAGGATGGGTATAATGTGGGGCGGGAGGAGTATAATGGCTGTGCAGGGTGGGGTATAACTGGAAAAGGAATATAACGCCACCGGGCAGGGTAGGGTATAATGGGGTGAAGGAGGGGTATCATGGTAAAGAATAGAGTAGGGTATAACGAGGGGGATATAATGCACGTGCAGGGTGGTGTAACAGGGCAGGACAATATGTAATAATGTGGGGTATAAAAGGGCTCGGTGCAGAGCAGGGGTATGACAGGGTGGGGTATTGCAGTGTGCGGAGCAGGATTATCGCAGGGTGGGGTATCGTGTGCGGAGCAGGTTTATCATAGGGTGGGGTATTGCAGGGTGTGGAGCAGGGGCATCGCAGGGTGCGGAGCAGGGTTATCAGGGTGGGGTATCGCAGGGTGTGGAGCAGGGGCATCACAGGGTGGGGTATCGCTGGGTGTGGAGCAGGGGCATCGCAGGGTGGGGTATCGCAGGGTGCGGAGCAGGCTTATCATAGGATGGGGTATCGCAGGGTGTGGAGTAGGGGCATCGCAGGGTGGGGTATCGCATTACCCAGGGAGGGGGGGAGAGAGAGAAAGAGGGTTAGGGATAGGGAGAGAGAGCGGGACAGCCTGGGCGATCAGGGTGAGCGATTGCAGGCATCCTGCCAGCCCGCAGCGATCGGTGAACAGATGGCATGTGTGTGACACGGGCTGCAATCTAATCGTGAGAGCAAAGCTCGAGTGATTTATTGCCACCATCTGATGCTGCAGATTAGACTGCAGCCTTGAAACCCTCTGTTTTCACAATCATGCTGATCAGCGCTCTTGGACGTGCATCGTGTACTGAGCGGAGGCGACTGGTATAAACACTGCAGGTCGGTGGGGGGTGGGGGGAGCGCAGAGACCGGGAGTGGGGGCAAGGCAGGGGCCCAATCACAGGGTGGGGACAGGGTATGGATAAAGGGCTCTTTCAAAGTGGGGCCACAGGAGACAATGACTTTGAACTTGCAATATTAAGTTGGAGGAAGTTGTGACATGCGGAACTTAAGGTCAAAAATAAACTGCCCCCACAGCCCAGAGGCAGTGGAAGGGTCAGGAGAGGTGGTGGAGAGGTAGAGACCTCTATCCCGTCACCGTACACGCAGAAGCTGACACCATGTCTGTGGATGATGCCACAAGGGGAAGCATGTGGATGAGGAATATCATTATTTAAAAGGGAATTGGGTAAGGATTTTAAAAAGGATGGATGTGAGAGCATATGGAGTAAGAGCAGGGAGATGGGATTATTCAAGTTGATAGCACCAACATAGGCACGATGGGCCGAATGGCCTCCTCCTGTGCTGTGAGATTCTATAATTGTACTGGATCAGGAGCGGGAGTCCGGTCAAAATCTTTTCTGCACTGCTGGGGCACAAGGATAGAAGTTGAAGCAGGGACTGTACGGCCCAGTCCCAGACGTGGGTGTGCCTTTACCCAGGGAGAGCTCACTGTTTTCTCATTATTAGAGAACTCTTGCACTGTGGAATCCTGTTGCAAGCGGTAGAGCAGTGCAAATAACAGTGAGGAACATGTAACAAAGGGCAACTTTATCTTCACCTAAGCTGGGTGATTGGAGCTCTACAGGGGCATTCTACAAGGACAAGAGTCGGAAAGTGGTGGGTTCGAGCCCCACTCCAGAGACTTGAGCCCCCTAATCCAGGCTGACGCTCCCAGTGACAGTACTGAGGGAGTGCTGCACTGTCGGAGGTGCCGTCTTTCGGATGAGACGTTAAACCGAGGCCCCGTCTGCCCCCTCAGTTAGACGTAAAAGATCCCTCAGCCACTATTGGAGAAGAGCAGGGGAGTTCTCCCCAATGTCCTGACCAATATTTATTTCTCAACCAACATCACTGAGCAGATCACCTGTTTTATTGTCATATTACTGTTTGTGGGATCTTGCTGTGCGCAATTTGGCTGCCGCATTTCCCACATTACAACAGTGACTACACTTCAAAAGTACTTCATTGGCTTTGAAGCGTTTTGGGACGTCCTGAGGTGGTGAAAGGCGCTATATAAATGCAAGTTCGTTCTTTCTTTTACTGCCATTCATTCACACACTCGGCCTTTCCCTCTCCATGGCAGTGCTGATAACGCAAAGACCTAACCTCCTGCTTTATGACTTTAGATTGAATCACTCTCGGATATCTATTCTCTGTGTCGATCTGGATTTCCCGATTACGTGTGCGACCGCACCCTGTGATAGAGCAGTAACAGCTATCTCTCTCTGTCTCTCTCACAGGATGATAATCACCATTCTAGGCGGCTTGTTGTTTGGGCGAGATGGTTACTATGTGGCACTGGCCTGGACCTCCTGGGCGATCATGTTCTTCCTCGTAAGTGACTCTTTCCCACTCTCCTGCCTGCCCCGGCGCTCTGTTCCATAGTCGAGAAAAGACCAAGGTCCATCTAGTTCGCCTTCTACCATCCCGGTAGTCGCATAATACATGATAATGGAGTTGTTGACTAATCATAGCAATCAGTCTCCATTAATTAGTCTATAGCAGACCCAGACATTGAATCCTACAGCACGGAAGGAGGCCATTCAGCCCATCGTTCCTGTGCCGGCTCTTATGAAAGAGTTATCCAATTAGTCCCACTCCCCTGCTCTTTCCCCGTAGCCCTGCAAATTTTTCCTTTTCAAGTATCTATCCAATTCCCCTTTTGAAAGTTACTATTGAATCTGCTTCCACCGCCCTTCCAGGCAGCGCATTCCAGATCATCACAACTGGCTGCGTAAAAAACATTCTCCTCAACACCCCCCGCCTCTGGTTCTTCTGCCAATTATAAGAGGTGAGGAAAACCCCCAGTGGTGGAGAGCTTTTTTTGAACCATAGGTCCAAAGTCACCTGTTCCTCCCAAACATATGGTACACTTACCACATGTCTCAAATTGCTCACATACTGGATCCCCAAAATGTTATTCTCTGAAAGAAATCGATGTAATTTGAATGAATCAATACTATCTGCTCCCACCGTCTCCCGAGGGAGCCTGTCCCGTAGATTGACCACTCGCTCGCTGAAACAGTGGCCCAAATTTCGCTGGAAGATCAACGGCGTGTTAACGTCACGCACCGTTGTTAATGCGCTAATCGTCCAGCGAGTTCCGGGGGTTAAGAGATAAACCGTGAGTTGCGAATCTTCAGAACTTGCAGGTCGATTTACACCGCTCCTCCGTTTGCCTCTCACAAACGGCATCTCGCCCTCAACCTCCCCCGTTATTTTTAAGAACTTGCTGCACTTGCTCTTTAATTGCCCATTAAACTCGCCGCAGAACGTTAGAGCTGGAACTTAACAGCGTAACTACCCTTTTAACGATGCGATCGTTGTTAATGCAAATGCCATTCAATCTCTCCGGCCCAGAAAGGGAACAGTTTAAACTGTCGAGGCTCATTCCTGCAGGTAGTAAAATTTTTCTTCGAAATGTCATAAATTTTAAAATTAAAAATTTTTTTTCTTACTTTTCCTTTCTGCCTCTTTTTTTCTCTCTTAATCCAATCTTTCCCTCTCTATTTCTGTTTCTGTACCTGATTTGATTCTAATTCACCCAATTTTCTTCTAACAGTGCTCGCCACGAGATGCTCCACTCCTGCAAGATTTGGGCCAGTGTTTCCACAGACTAGTTTTGAATTTACCCCCCTTTAGCTGGCATAGGAGTGGCCGCTAGCACCTCTGATCCGGTTGATTCTTCCTGAAAGCCGGCGGCAGCACCTCTCTCTCTTGCGCTCTTTCTCTCGCTCGCGCGCTCTCTCTCTCTCACGCTCGCGCGCTCTCTCTCTCGCTCGCTGTCACTCTCACTCTCTTTCTGCTTCGACCCCTCCAGGTCCGCTCCTTCAGAATGAAAGTCCTGACCTCCTCCTCGGATGGAGTTACCAGTCACAGCTCCAGGAACCGGCTGCGGATGTACGTCACCCTGGCTGTCGCCGCCTTTCAGCCCCTCATCATTTACTGGCTGACTGTTCACCTGATTCGGTGAGGGGGTCGCAGGGCCGGAGGGGGGGGTCCCGTGCTACACGACCATGTCTCCCGTCTTTTCCCCCCAACTGCCACCAGCGTATTTTTGTGCGAGGTTTGGACTGGTCCCTCCCCAGAAGAACTGATGCCAGCAGTTTTTTTTTAAAAGAGTGCCAAAAAGTTCCAATTGTTGTTTAGTCTCAAAACCCAGAGCTGGACGCAGTACGTAATTCAGTACAGCTGGACCCTCTATAATGCTGTCTTTGTGAGTTGAGTGTGGGCTCGTTATGGTGAGGGCTGTAGTGTACAGGGTGTTTTACCCAGTTGCTGTGTGTTGTGTCGGGGCTGTGGTAAATGGGACAGTGTGAGAGGGCTGTTATTGCTCATTCTCATTACGGGCCCTGGCCGTGAAGACAGAGGACACGAGAACAAGAGAAGGATCAAAACGCTCCTCTCCAAGATTGGTTTGGTTGGTATCACACTCTCCACTCTGAAGGTCGTGGGTTCGAGCCCCACTCCAGAGACTTGAGCCCATAATCTAGACTGACATTTCAGTGCTGCACTGTCTTTCGGAAGAGACATTAAGCCCCCTCTTCCCTCTCCAGTGGGCGTAAAAGATCCCACTGCACTACTGGAAGAAGAGCAGGGGAGTTCTCCCCAGTGTCCTGGCCAACATCATGAACCAGCATCACTAAAACAGATTATCTGGTAATTTATCTCCGTGCTGTCTGTGGGAGCTTGCTGTGCGCAAATTGGCTGTGGCATTCCCTACCATACAACAGTGACTACATTTTAAAAAGTACTTCGTTGGCTGCGAACCGAGTTGGGACGTCCCGAGATATGTTTTGTCAGATTTTCCATTCGCATCTGGTACCTGAATCTGAATAACCTCAAACGCAGAAGATCAAAGCTGTGTACAGGAGAGCCCGGCCCGCCCTGCCCTGGGCATTCCCCCCCTCACCCCCTTTACAATCCAACTGAAACCATCTTTTCCCCATAGGAGGAACCACAGACACAATGGGCACCATTTTAAAAGCAAAGTTTGGGGGCCGGGGGCAAACAAAATCGGGGTTTTCTGGAGCAGAAAGGAATCCCGGCTCCAACCTGCCGCAAAAACAGGTGCGCACGCCGTTCCCAAACGCGCTTTAATTGCCGGCGGGACAATAGTTCAACCAATAATTCAAGTACTTAAAGTACTTGAAATCTGCATTAATGTAATTGATAATGATGGCAAGCGATTTCAACGCTGCCTCAACGTGTTTCCCGTGCCGTGTGAAGCACGCCATGGGATACTAGGCGGGTTGCAGCCGTTTGGCCGTTTAAAATCCCTGTTTGACAGATGGGGATAAAAGGCGAGACAAACTTTCGGCTGGGAGACCTTTGTGTTTAGACTGAAAATTCTTGGTTCGCACTCAGAATTGTTCTCTTTGGACGTATTTACCTACTTTTCGGGCCCCCTCAAAGTGACACCGTCAGAATGGGGGGCACATTGGATGCATTCGCCAGTACATCCGAGGAGGAGGCACATCACCATCCTCGCCAGGCACGGCGTGCACTTCCGCCACTTGGAGCTCCGCAACACAGTGGTGCGTCACAGGCACTCGCACAAGAGCACGGAAGAGAACAACAGAGAGAGCGACGTCGCAGGAGGCACTACCCTCGCCAGAGGGTCTACAGACCGAGGCTCAACTTCCTGGACCTCTGAGGAGCAGTGCACACGGAGGCTGAGAGTAAGTGACTAGGTGGTCACAGACATCTGCAGCCTCCATCATGCCGAGCTGCCCCCGGCTGCATTGTCCATCGCAGGTAAAGTGACAACTGCCCTCAACTCCTTCGCCTCCGGATCATTCCAGGGTGCCACCGGGGACATCGCCGGGATCTCAGTCATCTGCCCACAAGTGCATAAGACAGGTCACCGACTGTTTGTTTCGCAGGGCCTCGCAATACGTCAGTTTCCCCGTGGACGACCTCAGCCAGACGGAGAGGGCAGTGGGTTTCCACTCTGTGGCTGGCTTCCCACGTGTACAGGGTGCAATCGATAGCACACATGTAGCAATCCAAGCACCTCCACACGAGCCAGGACTGTTCATCAACAGAAAGGGGTATCACTCCATCAACGCGCAGATCGTTTGTGACCACTGGAAAAGATTTCTTCACGTGTGTGGCAGATTCCCTGGCAGCTGCCATGATTCATTCTTTCTGTGGGAAACCAACGTCCCGGCCCTCTTCCACGCACCAAACAGCCTTAAGGGCTGGCTTCTCGGAGACAAGAGCTACCCGCTGCACGCGTGGTCATGACGCCTCTGAGGAACCCCATCGGCTAGCAACGGTGTTGCTATAACGACAGCCACATTGCCACTAGGACTGCTGAAGATGTGATTTCGGTGCCTGGACCGGTCTGGGGGAGCGCTTCAATACGCACCACCGAGAGTGGGTCGAATTATAGTCGTCTGTTGTGTCCTGTGGCCCGCCTGCCTGCTCGTGAGGCCAGAGAGTCACTAATATTTGAACCATTCTCATAAGGAGATCACAAAGTGAGAATAGTCTGGTCGTCAGACCACCGGGAAAGACCAGTGCCCACACAGCAACCCCCCCGCAGAAAACAGTCCTGCAACTACACCAAGGCTTCTTCGACAGCACCTCCCAAACCCGCGACCTCTACCACCTAGAAGGACAAGGGCAGCAGGCGCATGGGAACAACACCACCTGCACGTTCCCCTCCAATTCACACACCATCCCGACTTGGAAATATATCGGCCGTTCCTTCATTGTCGCTGGGTCAAAATCCTGGAACTCCCTTCCTAACAGCACTGTGGGAGAACCGTCACCACACGGACTGCAGCGGTTCAAGAAGGCGGCTCACCACCACCTTCTCGAGGGCAATTAGGGATGGGCAATAAATGCCGGCCTTGCCAGCGACGCCCACATCCCATGAACGAATAAAAAAAAAAACATACACCCACTGTAAACTCACCCACTGGGTGGCATCAAGTGTCACCATTCGTAATGAAGCACATGAAAGAGCCCTATCACAAAAGCCTGTCAGGAATGGGCAAGACATGGCAGTAGTGGTGAGAATGATCTCATTAAATGTTAATTTAACAAAAACCAAATATAAATGATAAACATGACCGTCTGTCAGACACTCTTGTGCATACCCTTTGTGATCACAAAATCTGAGCCTTTCTCTTCCTACTACTTCTCCATGGTGCATCCCCTGTGGCTGCAGCAGAGGTAGTGCCCTGACTGCTTAGATGTTTTGGGCCTACGCCCTCTGGGTTTCGGTGCCCGTGAGGGCCCCTCCAAAGACTGCTCCACCTGTACCTGTGCAGGGGCAGACTCGGCCACCTGGAGAGGAGGCAGCATTGCAGGTACTGGTTGAGAGGGGGGCAACGGGTGAGACGTGGGAGCGCTTTGAGTGGCGTCCCCACTTCCATGCCCCCTTTCGCCATCATCCCTCTCCTGGGCCAGGCCCATGTCACTCCTACCACCCTGCTGGACGACAGTTTGGAGAACATGTATGATGCCTTGGAAGCCCAGTTGTAAAGTTTCTGTCTGCCTGTTTAAGGAGGTAGAATGGTGTTTACCCTGAGTCCGAACGGCCGTTGTCAGGGCCTGGATGGACTCATTTGCGAGCCATGCTTGAAGCTTAACGGAGGCTAGCCTTCTCTCCAGCGCAGACATTCCCACACTTATCTTAGACAGTTGCTCACGTCCCTGTGACACTATCTTACAGATTCCGTCACATCCCTGTGACACTATCTCAGACATTTCCGCAGTTATGTGCGACACTATCTCAGACAGTTGCTCACGGCCCTGCGACACTATCTCAGAGATTCCCTCACGTCCCTGTGCCACCATTCCACTAATGCAGGAGTTAGACTCCTCCACCCTCTGCGCTATTGTGGAGAGTGCGCGTAGCACCCGTTCCAGTACCTCGCAAATGTACTGCTGTCCCTCGATCATTCTCCTTTTAAAAGATGGTCCAGGGGTTCAGCATCTGCGTCCAGCTGAGCAGAGCCTGGAGTGGAGTGCGCCCACTGACGCGAACTCTCCACAGCTGCCTCTGCCACCAGAGTCTGCTCGTGCTCACTTGTGTGTGGTGACTCACCAGGTGCCAACCCAACTAACTGACGACTAGGACCCATCGAGGTGTGAGTATCTGCGCTGGTGGATGGCTTGCTAAGATGTGACGGTGCGCCCTCAGAGGCAGGGAGCTCCTCTAAGGAATCGCCCTCTCCTGTCACTGCGGTCGTTGAAGGGCCTGGAAGAGCACAGAAGGCATGTGTCATCTTGCTATGAGCATACTGAGGTGTTCAACATGCCAATCATTGTTCACATCAATTCATGTTGTGTGTGATGAATGTTAAAGTTGCATCACCAGACGTTTGTGGAGTGCCAGCCTCAGCGTCCCCGACAGACAGGCACTCGAGGGTGCGGCTGATCACCAGGACCTCCTTCTCCGCCTCTGTGAGCACCACTATTTGTGGTGGCCCCCCTCCAGTCCTCACCCTCTCCCGTGCATTTTGCACTCTCTTCTACAAGGGGAGAAAGTACAGACGTGAGTGAGTGATGGTGAAGTGGCCAACCGATGAATGCATTGCTTTGGGTGAGGCTGACCGTGAAAGAGATGCTTCAGAGGATGAGTATCAGACAGAGACAGCACATTGGATCAGGATTGGGGTGAGTGGCAGTGGCGGGGTCACAAATGAGGAGGTGAGGAAGTGCTCAGAAAGTGAAGGTAAGTTGAGGGATGAGCCTTAAGCAGGTGTGAGGAGTGATGTGATGGAGTAGTCTTGGCCGTGCAGAATGAGTTGGGGTGGGTGGGGGCGCGATTGATGTGCGACACAAAATGCGGGAGAATCAGTAAGTGTACTCACTTTTGCTGACCTGGTTAGGTCATTGAAACGCTTCCCGCACGGGACCCAAGTGCGCCAGATGTTGCTCCTGCTGGTGACCACCTCTGCCACCTCGAGCCAGGCCTTCTTGGTGGCAGAGGCAAGGCGCTTCCTCCTGTCGGCCGAGTAAAATAGCTCCCTCCTCCTCCTCGCCCCAGCCAGTAGCACCTGAAGTGAGGCATCGCTGAATCTTGGAGCAGCCTTGCCCCTCTGCTGCTCCATTCTGTGTCCTTGCTTCAGCAAAATCCATTGGTGCAATGGCCCTTTAAATCCAGACGCTCCAGCTGACAGCAGGTCATGCGGGTGCACAGTCTGCCCGCTGCACAGTTTTCGGACCGCAAACCCCGAAACAAGAATAATGGCCACCAATTAAGTCGCGATCGTGTGGGGAACGGTAATGTTTTATTATTCAGGTTACCCGCGTGCCCATTGACCCCCCGCCGGCATTTTAAAATCGTGCCCTATGTCTGTTGGAGCACATTACACCAACACTGTTGCACTACTTGCTGCTTCTGTTTTTTAGTGTGGAATTCTCAAAAGTGTGATATCCCAACTTGATTCCAAGTCATAACGGCAGCTCTTGCCCTGGTTATTAGTTCCTGTATTAGCCAGTTCACTCCCGTCTAAGCCTGTCCTACTTTTCCTTCCCCTCCCCCTCCCCCCCGACCTCCCTCTCTTTCCTCCCCCAACCCCCCCCCCCCCCCCATCTTCCCTCTCTCCCCTTAGAGAAGAAGGATTGTACCATGAAGAAAGTGCCTTAAAAATGGGTCTTCATTTCAATCCCACACTGCCGTCGTAACCACCAACACTTGTCTATTAACACTTTCTTGGTCTACTTTTAACAAACCCAACGGTACGTAGAGCGAGGCAGGCTGATGCAATTTGCCCCTTTTACTCGTGGTAAAACCCTAGTTCAATCCCTGAAGCTCAGACCAGCCGTCGTCCCAGTCATCGGCTCCTGCATCCAAGTGTTCCCCCAGAACGGGTCCTTCCTGCTCCTGCACTGCTGAAAGTATCCACCTAAAAAGAACGATTCAGGCTGTTCGCGATCTCTCCCTCGTCCGGAGTTGCCGACCTCAGGAGGGCGGATAAAACAGAGGTGGACGCTCCCTCGCCCAGCCCCCAGAGCTGCTCCTCAGCACCTGGGCTGCGCCATTGGAGCCCTGGGAGCAGCATATCCGATAACTCCCAACCGCAGGCCGTGCAAAGCAGAGATGCAGCGAGGGAACAAGAAAATGACGGAGTCCCTACCCTCCCAAACAGACAGGCGGCTGTAACAGATCAGCACTTCTGAACTTCCCCCCCCCCCCCCCCCCGCACAGTATTGTAGGGACTGTTTTGACAACGAATGGTCATTAACCCCAGGACTTCTAAGTGTGACAGGTGACAGCCACGGAGCTTCAGCAGCTGTTGAATAACCTGTGTGTCTCTTTGACCGTTTGTCAGTCGGTTTGAAGATAAAGGAGGAACGTCTCCCACAAAGTGTTGGTTTGATTTGATGTGTTTCTCAGCGTAATCTGTTTTAATTCCTCACCGTGCTGCTGAATCTGTAAATAATAAATAGAATGCAGAACATTTTAAAACTGCTCCCTCTGCATTCTTCCTCTTTGTTGCCGTCGGCATTTGCTGTAAGTTGGGTTTCAAACCCAGTTTCATTCGAGTTCACATTGCGGCTGTTTAGGTCGTTCGTGGCTGGTTTGGCTCGCTGGGCCCTGTTTCATACGAGGTAGGGTTTCACTGGTTCCCAATTAGGTAGCCCGGTGTTTTTGGTCCTTGCCTAACACCCCAGTGGCCAGGAGTGGGATGAAATGTGAAATTGAATTCAATAAATCTGTTAAGCAGATCTGGGTAATCTTGTGGGCAGATAAAATGACCGTGAAAGCCGCTGGATTGTCGTAAAAATCCAACTAGTTCAAATAAACCTGCGCGGTTAGCGTTACTTTCAGCCAACCTACCTTTAAGGTACCTACATTCTCCTCCCACTCACGCGCTATCGTGACTTGCACGTATATCGGCCGTTCCTTCATCGTCGCTGGGTCAAAATCCTGGAACTCCCGACCTAACAGCACTGCGGGAGAACCTTCACCACACGGACTGCAGTGGTTCAAGAAGGCGGCTCACCACCACCTTCTCAAGGGGCAATTAGGGACAGGCAATAAATGCCGGCCTCGCCAGCGACGCCCGCATCCCAAGAATGAATAAAAGAAAAGCATCTAGAAACTGAAAATATAAAGTATTGTCAGCACGGATTTCAAAAGGGAAGGTCGTGCTTGACTAACCTTACTGAATTGTTTGAAGAAGGAACAGAAAGAGTAGACAAGGGTAATCCAATGGATGTAATAATGGATTTTCAAACATTGAGCCTCACACATAACTAAGGTCAGAGCACGTGGAGTCAGGGGACAACTGGCAGAATGGATAGCAAGGTGGCCAGAAAACAGAGTAGGGGTAATAGTAGTTTCTCAGACTGACGGACAGTGGGAAGTGGTGTTCAACAGGGATCGATGCTGGGACCACTGTTCACCATTTACATTAACGATTTGGACTCGGGAATCGGAAGTACAATTTCAAAACTTGCAGATGACACCAAATTTTGGGGGGGGGCAGGGGGGATATATTTATTACTAAGACTGTGACAAAATACAAGAAGACATTAACAAACTTGCAGAATGGGTGTGTAAATGGCAAATTAATTTTAATATATAAGTGGTAGGTGGTGCATTTTGATAGGCGGAATAAGGAGGCCACGTACTCCTTGGAAAATAAGAGTCTGAATGGGGTAGAGGCGCAAAGGGATCTGGGGGTATATTAAAAGTAGCGACACAGGTTAATAAGGCCATAAACGATGCAAACAAAGCACTGGGGTTCATTACTGGA